>NC_136065.1:1387002124-1387007124 GCF_964261635.1 Lissotriton helveticus | reverse complement strand
TCAAATGCCACACTTTTGTCGTGCACGGCAGCCATTTTAGATGCCTTGACCAGACCCACTCTGTGCACGCTGTCGATCCTTAGCATGGCTCCCCACCCTCGCAAGCATCTCCCCCAAGCAGTGGTCACCCTCGCTCTCTGTCTTATGCATGGGTAATAAACCTCCCCCCATCTGCGCTGCTCTTCCCTGAGAATCACACCCTGTGCCCGCCCGACACCTCCCTTTCGCCCTATTCACTACCGCACCCTCTGACACTCCTTTTCCTCTGTGTCCGATTGTCCAGGCTGGTCCTAGGGTATCAGCTAGCCCTGCAGATGTAGTTTATGGCCTCAGCTGTAAAGAATCACCCCTCTTCAAAGGAGTTATAGTAGATCAAGGCCCACACTCGATGTGATCCGTCACAGCAGACGTGTTCCTATTATCTGAAAACCATCCTGTATTGTGATTGGGGAGGGGACCGAGCCTGAAGCGGAAGATTCCAGGGATGACTCTTTGTACATCAAAGTTTTTACAATTATGTGTCACATTAAAAATATATAGCACTCCGACAAAGTAGTAAGATTATAAAACTTTAATAACTTATAAATATATACAAGAAAACAAAAATAGTAATAACATATAAACATTTTTAGGGAAAAACAACGAAGTAGCGGTCGGCTGTGCGAATAGTCTCAACGCAGCACAACGTCCAGATTTCCGGCGTGGGGCGTCGCGGGGGGTGGGTCATCAGTAGCAAACTGTTGTGCGAATAGTTCCAAGGCAGCAGAACGATGGCACCAAGGTGATGTCCAGTAAGTTGCCGCACTGGTTTTGGTATCCTACAATGCTGCTCCGAATAACGGCGTGGGGCGCCCCGGGGGAGGCGGCGTGAACGGGCCTCTCCAGGTGGAGTGTCATCTGTTGTAGTGGGGCGCCCCTTTACCGTTTCAGTTGCCATTCCGTCCGTTTTTGGTCCACTGTGTCAAAAGCCGCAATTCAGCTGAGTTGCGCCCACTCTTGCGGTGCAGCGATAGGCGGCTGTCACAGGACTCTCAAAATGGCGGCAGGCTCTTTCCTTTTTGGGCCTGGTCCACTGAAATGGCCCTGGGACACCTTGGAAATCGGACGCTTGTCTGCTAGGTCTTGGACCCCATTCTCGAAAGCGTCCCCTCCGCCTTGAGGATTCATCAAAAGTTTTGGGGGCCCCCGACTCCTGTAGGTTTCTGGTGGGGAGCGGTTGCCATGATTGCTCGCGGAATGACCACGACGGAGGTACGAGATGATGGTGCTCTCATGCTGACCCCAGCTTCAGTCTGAAACATCCAGAAACAAGGTGGGGCTTTCATCGTTTGGGGAAAAAAAAAAGTTTTCATCCAATGAAAAGTGTTGTTTTTAGGTCATATGATCAAGCCTTCCATCATTAGGAAACCAAAAGTAAAATGAACCAATGAAAAGTTTTATAAACAAGTCACATGACCTGTTATGCGGCATAGGGTATAAAATGCGGAGAAAATACGTTGGCACGTGAGGCGGCGTCAGTAGCGGACCGATGTGCGAATAGGCCGAAGGCAATACAACGCGCCAAGATCCGGATGGCACCGAGGTGGTGTCCAGCAAGTTGCAGCACTGGTGTGGCCATCCTACAATGCTGAAAGTCGGCGTGGGGCGCCCCGTTGGCCTGTGAGTTTGCGTCAGTAGCGGACCGATGTGCGAATAGGCCGAAGGCAGCACAACGCGCCAAGATCCGGATGGCACCGAGGTGGTGTCTAGTAAGTTTCTGCACTGGTGTGGCCATCCTACAATGTTGAAAGTCGGCGTGGGGCGCCCCGTTGGCCTGTGAGATGGCGGCAGTAGCAGACCGATGTGCGAATGGGGCCAAAGGCAGCGCAACAATATTTTCGGAATAGAAGACACCACAAGGCGCTGAGATGCCAAGATCCGGATGGCACCGAGGTGGTGTCTAGCAAGTTGTGGCACTGGTGTGGCCATCCTACAATGGTAAAAGTCGGCGTGGGGCGCCCTGTTGGCCTGTGAGATGGTGTCAGTAGCGGACTGATGTGCGAATGGGGCCAAAGGCAGCGCAACAATATTTTCTGACTGACACCACAAGGCGCTGAGATGCCAAGATCCGGATGGCACCGAGGTGATGTCTAAGTTGCGGACCGATGTGCGAATGGGGCCAAAGGCAGCGCAACAATATTTTCTGTATGGAAGATACCACTAGGCGTTGAGATGCCAAGATCCGGATGGCACCGAGGTGATGTCTAGCAAGTTGCTGTACTGGTGTGGTCATCCTACAATACTGAAACTCGGCGCGGGGCGCCCTATTAGCCTGTGAGATGGCGTCAGTAGCGGACCGATGTGTGAATGGGGCAAAGGTAGCGCAAGAATATTTTCTGAATAGAAGACACCACAAGGCGCTGAGATGCCAAGATCCGGATGGCACCGAGGTGGTGTCTAGTAAGGTGCACTGGTGTGGTCATCCTACAATGCTGAAACTCGGCGTGGGGCGCCCCATTAGCTTGTGAGATGGCGTCAGTAGCGGACCGATGTGCGAATAGGCCGAAGGCAGCACAACGCGCCAAGATCCGGATGTCACCGTGGTGGTTTCATAGTTGAGAGGCACTTCATCTGCAGTGGGGCGCCGAGATCCGGATGGCACCGAGGTGATGTCTAGCAAGTTGCTGTACTGGTGTGGTCATCCTACAATGCTGAAAGTCGGCGTGGGGCGCCCCATTAGCCTGTGAGATGGCGTCAGTAGCGGACCGATGTGCGAATGGGGCCAAAGGCAGCGCAACAATATTTTCTGAAGAGAAGACACCAAAAGGCGCTGAGATTCCAAGATCCGGATGGCATCGAGGTGGTGTCTAGCAAGCTATGCAGTTGAGTTGTGTGCGCACTTGCGGCGAATAGGTCGAAGGCAGCATAACAATGTTTTCTGAATAGAAGACACCACAAGGCGTTGAGATTCGGTTACCACCGAGGTGATGTCTAGCAAGTTGCCGCACTGGTGTGGCCATCCTACAATACTGCTCCGAATAACGGCGTGGGGTGCCCGAAGGGGGAAGGGGGGGAGGCGGCGTGAACAGGCCTTCCTAGGTGGAGGCTCGTCTGCTGTAGTGGGGCACCCCTTTACCGTTTCAGTTGCCATTCAGCTGAGTTTCGGCTGCTCTTGATGCTACAGCGACAGGCGGCTGCAACAGGACTCTCAAAATGGCGGCCTGTTCTTTGGATTTGGGCCTGGTCCACTAAAATGGCCCTGGGACACCTTAGAACTCGGACGCTCGATTTTTTTTTCCTTTCCTGTACATGCAAAAAAAGGTAAATGCCCGGTACGTTACACGCTTCATCTGCCACGATGAACTCTCCAGAGGAACCGAAAAAAAATATAGTTATGGTAACTATACCATGCATCGTCATATGGAGAGGTGGCACCAATTAATTATAGTGCTGCATAAAAGAGAGATTTGGAGGAGAACCCCTGACCTGCTAGTACATTCATCAAAGAAGTGGCACTGACAGCATCAGAGGCAAGGGAAACGGTCCCAAATATTTAGAAGAACTTTGGAAAGATTAAAATGACATGTTTAGATTGTGGCAAATCAATTTCATGTGGACAGATGAGTGTTACTCTAATAAATACAGCATATGAACATCATCATAGTCGATGGTTGATAGAGACATTTTGACTATATCCTGGACCTGCCCGTCCTCGCCCAAAATGGCGCCGGAATAAATGGGACTCGTAACTCCTTGTTGTGTACTGGTTGCAGAACCTTGAAATCACGAGATACGTATGCAGTTTTGAAGCACATGGCGGGCGGGGACGAGAATTGATTGAATATTTCGACATCCCTATTGATATTAAGTTCTGATGTGTTATTGATTACTGTACTATTGAAAGTTCGAATTAACGTCACCCATGGTACTTGCCCGCAAATGTATATCTAGATAATTTTATTGTAACTGGCCCTGTCGTATTTTAATTATAAAATGTACGTCCACCGATTCCGTAACTGTTAGACACCTTAGTTCTTGCAACCTAATGGCCCGCCCGTTACGTTCCTCTACAGTGTAAATGTCTACTCATCATATACGATTACAGTTTGCTCCGTGGCAGGCCCACGTGGTTATAGGCTCGTATTTGTATAATGAAATTTTCACAATAAAGGTTTTTAAAAGAAAACATGGTAGTAGTATATACATTGGTAACGTTTTTAATAATAGTCTCTGTTTTAGAATCATTAAAAGGCAAGTGAAATAAAGCAGACCAATTACATGAAGGGTAAAAGGTATAATACGAAGGAACGCAGTAAAGATAAATGGTCAAGGGCTGTTGTGTTTTCTATTCCTGCAACATAAAGTGATCGATAAGAATCTCATATTCAGGCGTATCGGCGACTAAGACAGCAGGTCGACCCTCTTTTGCTCAACGGCTCCGTCATGGGACGAAGAAACGCTCTTTTTTTCGAAAAAAGAATATATTTTACTTGCAGGACAGTTGTAAATTTTCCGGGAAAGTACATTAGCCTGGAACATTATAACATATATTTAAGAAAAAATAATGTTCGGAAGTAATAAAAAGCGTAATTTTTAGGTCATATGACCAAGCCTTTCATCATTAGAATAAGAAAAGTAAAATGAACCAATGAAAAGTTTTATTAACAAGTCACATGACTTGTTATGCTTACGTTACGCGCTGCGCGCCCCGGATGACTTCCGGATGCGCTAACGCGGCGCGTCATATGACGCATTACGCGACAACGCAGGTCCAGAATATAGTCAAAATGTCTCCACCAACCAGCGGTCGGAACACAACCCCTTTCAGCAGGCTAAATAGTTCTGTTAAATGACAACAGAAGGGACAGGGAACAAGAACCATCAGTCAAAGAGGGGAGGGCTAGTTCTTCTCTACCGGGTTACATTGGGGCGCTACCGGAACTGATCGAATTGGTAGTCTACAGTGTTTCTGGATGTTTCAGACTGAAGCTGGGGTTAGCATGAGAGCAGTACCATTTCGT
>NC_136065.1:1386992124-1386997124 GCF_964261635.1 Lissotriton helveticus | reverse complement strand
CAAATGCCACACTTTTGTCGTGCACGGCAGCCATTTTAGATGCCTTGACCAGACCCACTCTGTGCACGCTGTCGATCCTTAGCATGGCTCCCCACCCTCGCAAGCATCTCACCCAGGCAGTGGTCACCCCCGCTCTCTGTCTTATGCATGGGTAATAAACCTCCCCCCATCTGCGCTGCTCTTCCCTGAGAATCACACCCTGTGCCCGCCCGACACCTCCCTTTCGCCCTATTCACTACCGCACCCTCTGACACTCCTCTTCCTCTGTGTCCGATTGTCCAGGCCGGTCCTAGGCTATCAGCTAGCCCTGCAGATGTAGTTTATGGCCACAGCTGTAAAGAATCACCCCTCTTCAAAGGAGTTATAGTAGATCAAGGCCCACACTCGATGAGATCCGTCACAGCAGAAGCGTTGCTATTATCTGAAAACCATCCTGTATTGTGATTGGGGAGGGGACCGAGCGTGAAGCGGAAGATTCCAGGGATGACTCTTTGTACATCAAAGTTTTTACAATTATGTGTCACATTAAAAATATATAGCACTCCGACAAAGTAGTAAGATTATAAAACTTTAATAATTTATAAATATATACAAGAAAACAAAAATAGTAATAACATATAAACATTTTTAGGGAAAAACAACGAAGTAGCGGTCGGCTGTGCGAATAGTCCCAACGCAGCACAACGTCCAGATTTCCGGCGTGGGGCGTCGCGGGGGGTGGGTCATCAGTAGCAAACTGTTGTGCGAATAGTTCCAAGGCAGCAGAACGCGCCGAAATCTAGATGACACGAAAGTGATGTCTAGTAAGTTGCCACCCAGCAAATAATGGCGTGGGGCGTCATGGGGGGTGGGTCATCAGTAGCAAACTGTTGTGCGAATAGTTCCAAGGCAGCAGAACTATGGCACCAAGGTGATGTCCAGTAAGTTGCCGCACTGGTTTTGGTATCCTACAATGCTGCTCCGAATAACGGCGTGGGGCGCCCCGGGGGAGGCGGCGTGAACGGGCCTCTCCAGGTGGAGTGTCATCTGTTGTAGTGGGGCGCCCCTTTACCGTTTCAGTTGCCATTCCGTCCGTTTTTGGTCCACTGTGTCAAAAGCCGCAATTCAGCTGAGTTGCGCCCACTCTTGCGGTGCAGCGATAGGCGGCTGTCACAGGACTCTCAAAATGGCGGCAGGCTCTTTCCTTTTTGGGCCTGGTCCACTGAAATGGCCCTGGGACACCTTGGAAATCGGACGCTTTTCTGCTAGGTCTTGGACCCCATTCTCGAAAGCGTCCCCTCCGCCTTGAGAATTCATCAAAAGTTTTGGGGGCCCCGACTCCTGCAGGCTTCTGGTGGGGAGCGGCTGCCATGATTGCTCGCGGAATGACCACGATGGAGCTACGAGATGGTGGTGCTCTCATGCGGACGCCAGTTTAGTCTGAAACATCCAGAAACAAGGTGGGGCTTTCATCGTTTGGGGAAAAAAAAAAGTTTTCATCCAATGAAAAGTGTTGTTTTTAGGTCATATGATCAAGCCTTCCATCATTAGGAAACCAAAAGTAAAATGAACCAATGAAAAGTTTTATAAACAAGTCACATGGCCTGTTATGCGGCATAGGGTATAAAATGCGGAGAAAATACGTTGGCACGTGAGGCGGCGTCAGTAGCGGACCGATGTGCGAATAGGCCGAAGGCAATACAACGCGCCAAGATCCGGATGGCACCGAGGTGGTGTCCAGCAAGTTGCAGCACTGGTGTGGCCATCCTACAATGCTGAAAGTCGGCGTGGGGCGCCCCGTTGGCCTGTGAGTTTGCGTCAGTAGCGGACCGATGTGCGAATAGGCCGAAGGCAGCACAACGCGCCAAGATCCGGATGGCACCGAGGTGGTGTCTAGTAAGTTGCCGCACTGGTGTGGCCATCCAACAATGCTGAAAGTCGGCGTGGGGCGCCCCGTTGGCCTGTGAGATGGCGTCAGTAGCGGACCGATGTGCGAATGGGGCCAAAGGCAGCGCAACAATATTTTCTGACTGACACCACAAGGCGCTGAGATGCCAAGATCCGGATGGCACCGAGGTGATGTCTAAGTTGCGGACTGATGTGCGAATGGGGCCAAAGGCAGCGTAACAATATTTTTTGTATGGAAGATACCACTAGGCGTTGAGATGCCAAGATTCGGATGGCACCGGGGTGATGTCTAGCAAGTTGCTGTACTGGTGTGGTCATCCTACAATGCTGAAACTCGGCGTGGGTCGCCCCATTAGCCTGTGAGATGGCGTCAGTAGCGGACCGATGTGCGAATAGGCCGAAGGCAGCACAACGCGCCAAGATCCGGATGTCACCGTGGTGGTTTCATAGTTGAGAGGCACTTCATCTGCAGTGGGGCGCCGAGATCCGGATGGCACCGAGGTGATGTCTAGCAAGTTGCTGTACTGGTGTGGTCATTCTACAATGCTGAAAGTCGGCGTGGGTCGCCCCATTAGCCTGTGAGATGGCTGTTCTTTGGATTTGGGCCTGGTCCACTAAAATGGCCCTGGGACACCTTAGAACTCGGACGCTCGATTTTTTTTTCCTTTCCTGTACATGCAAAAAAAGGTAAATGCCCGGTACGTTACACGCTTCATCTGCCACGATGAACTCTCCAGAGGAACCGAAAAAAAATATAGTTGTGGTAACTATACCATGCATCGTCATATGGAGAGGTGGCACCAATTAATTATAGTGCTGCATAAAAGAGAGATTTGGAGGAGAACCCCTGACCTGCTAGTACATTCATCAAAGAAGTGGCACTGAGAGCTTCAGAGGCAAGGGAAACGGTCCCAAATATTTAGAAGAACTTTGGAAAGATTAAAATGACATGTTTAGATTGTGGCAAATTTTTCCTGTGGACAGATGAGTGTTACTCTAATAAATACAGCATATGAACATCATCATAGTCGATGGTTGGTAGAGACATTTTGACTATATCCTGGACCTGCCCGTCCTCGCCCAAAATGGCGCCGGAATAAATGGGACTCGTAACTCCTTGTTGTGTACTGGTTGCAGAACCTTGAAATCACGAGATACGTATGCAGTTTTGAAGCACATGGCGGGCGGGGACGAGAATTGATTGAATATTTCGACATCCCTATTGATATTAAGTTCTGATGTGTTATTGATTACTGTACTATTGAAAGTTCGAATTAACGTCACCCATGGTACTTGCCCGCAAATGTATATCTAGATAATTTTATTGTAACTGGCCCTGTCGTATTTTATTTATAAAATGTACGTCCACCGATTCCGTAACTGTTAGACACCTTAGTTCTTGCAACCTAATGGCCCGCCCGTTACGTTCCTCTACAGTGTAAATGTCTACTCATCATATACGATTACAGTTTGCTCTGTGGCAGGCCCACGTGGTTATAGGCTCGTATTTGTATAATGAAATTTTCACAATAAAGGTTTTTAAAAGAAAACATGGTAGTAGTATATACATTGGTAAAGTTTTTAATAATAGTGACTGTTTTAGAATCATTAAAAGGCAAGTGAAATAAAGCAGACCAATTACATGAAGGGTAAAAGGTATAATACGAAGGAACGCAGTAAAGATAAATGGTCAAGGGCTGTTGTGTTTTCTATTCCTGCAACATAAAGTGATCGATAAGAATCTCATATTCAGGCGTATCGGCGACTAAGACAGCAGGTCGACCCTCTTTTGCTCAACGGCTCCGTCATGGGACGAAGAAACGCTCTTTTTCTCGAAAAAAGAATATATTTTACTTGCAGGACAGTTGTAAAATTTCCGGGAAAGTACATTAGCCTGGAACATTATAACATATATTTAAGAAAAAATAATGTTCGGAAGTAATGAAAAGCGTAATTTTTAGGTCATATGACCAAGCCTTTCATCATTACAATAAGAAAAGTAAAATGAACCAATGAAAAGTTTTATTAACAAGTCACATGACTTGTTATGCTTACGTTACGCGCTGCGCGCCCCGGATGACTTCCGGATGCGCTAACGCGGCGCGTCATATGACGCATTACGCGACAACGCAGGTCCAGAATATAGTCAAAATGTCTCCACCAACCAGCGGTCGGAACACAACCCCTTTCAGCAGGCTAAATAGTTCTGTTAAATGACAACAGATGGGACAGGCAACAAGAACCATCAGTCAAAGAGGGGAGGGCTAGTTCTTCTCTACCGGGTTACATTGGGGCGCTACCGGAACTGATCGAATTGGTAGTCTACAGTGTTTCTGGATGTTTCAGACTGAAGTTGGGGTTAGCATGAGAGCAGCACCATTTCGTAGCTCCGTCGTGGCCATTCCGCAACCAATCATGGCAGCCGTTCTTTATCGTTATTTTGGGCGGGGTGGGTGGCGGAGCCGAGCTGTTTTGCAGCCATCATTGTGTGGAGTTCAGTTCATTTCACTAGTTTTGTATTTGTCATGAGGGGTTGTTCCTAATGTTTCTATTTTAGCGAGGTCAAAAAGAGATCCCGTTAATGGCCTACTGATTTTGCTCGATTCCTTTTCTTTTTTTTTTACACGATTTTTCGTTATCTGCAAAGACTAAACAGAGTATTGCGACTCTGTGTTTGTTTGTAAATAGAGAATGAACCAAAGAGAACCAATTCTAAAACAGTAAATACTTGGATAACAATCAATCAAATGGAGAGAGAAGCAGGCACGACGGATTACAACGGGGGCAAAGGCCTGCGTTAACTACCTTTCACTATCTGCAAAGAGAGAGTACTCCTAATAGAAATGAGGGGTGGGGGGCAGCATTCAAAGCAGATCAGTGTGCATAAACACGAAAATGTTTTTACTTACCACGTACTTGACATTCGACAGCTTATGATATTTGCTATTAAAAAACCATTGAAATTCACTGAAAAAACCATAGGTTATAGACCATATATAGTTAGGAATTAGCATTTACAAAACCTTGAAAATTCACTGAAAAAACCATAGGTTATAGACCATATATAGTTAGGAATTAGCATTTACAAAACCTTGAAAATTCACTGAAAAAAC